>NW_025813704.1:189799-194799 GCF_021917145.1 Hypomesus transpacificus | reverse complement strand
CATCTCAGAACATCTTAGAACATCTCACAACAGAACATCTCAACATCTCAGAACAGCTTAGAACATCTCAACATCTCACAACAGAACATCTCAACATCTCAGAACATCTTAGAACATCTCACAACAGAACATCTTAACATCTCACAACAGAACGTCTCAACATCTCAGAACATCTTAGAACATCTCAACAGCTCAGAACGTAGCAGAACGTCCGAAGCGGGGAACGTCGGACACGGCAGCAGAGAACACTGCTTACTATGTAGGCGCAGAGTGGCCTGAAGGCGTGCGTCCCACACACGTACAGGTGGCTCTCGTTGTAGCGCTGCAGGAAGCGGATGTGGTTGAAGCACTCCGTCTGCAGGGAACAACACACCGGGTCAGACCTCCACACCCCCCAGCTGCAGACCTCCACACCCCCCAGCTGCAGACCTCCACACCTCCCAGCTGCAGACCTCCACACCCCCCAGCTGCAGACCTCCCCCAGCTGCAGACCTCCACACCCCCCAGCTGCAGACCTCCACACCCCCCAGCTGCAGACCTCCCCCAGCTGCAGAGCTCCACACCCCCCAGGTGCAGACCTCCACACCCCCCAGCTGCAGACCTCCACACCCCCCAGCTGCAGACCTCCACACCCCCCAGCTGCAGACCTCCCCCAGCTGGGTCAGACCTCCACACCCCCCAGCTACAGACCTCCAGACCCCCCAGCTGCAGACCTCCACACCCCCCAGCTGCAGACCTCCACACCCCCCAGCTGCAGACCTCCACACCCCCCAGCTGCAGACCTCCACACCTCCCAGCTGCAGACCTCCACCCCCCCCAGCTGCAGACCTCCACACCCCCAGCTGGGAGGAGACCTTGCACATTTTCCACTTCCACTCCTGCTACCTGAACATGCTACTTGCTATGTGAAATCAGGACACACCGTACCTCATTGTTTTTCCCTTTGCTCAGACACTGCCTCTTCTGCTCAGACGAGGCTTCCCAATCAATCTGTAAACAATGAACAGCAGATGGCTCAGTTAGCCAGGTTATTTTAGTTAGCCAGGAGGTTATTTTAGCGAAGAGAAAAGAGAAATAAAGATGGTGAGAGAGAGAGGGTTAGAGTATGAAGGAGAAACGGAGAGGGTTTGAGTATGAAGGAGAGAGAGAGAGAGAGAGAGAGAGAGAGAGAGAGAGAGAACTCACAGACAGGTTCCCTGGTGTGGAGATGTTGTTGGCGTCCAGGGCGTAGATGGCCCCCCTCCCCCCCACATACAGAACCCCAGCCTCCTCCTCCAGTAGCAGGGTGCTGTAGTTCTGCACCGACCCTCGGAACCGCGGGCAGCCCACCAGACCTGCACACAGTAACATCCTGTTTCTATACCAGACCTGCACACAGTAACATCCTGTTTCTATACCACACCTGCACACAGTAACATCCTGTTTCTATACCACACCTGCACACAGTAACATCCTGTTTCTATACCACACCTCCACACAGTCACATCCTGTTTCTATACCACACCTCCACACAGTAACATCCTGTTACAGTAAACTGTTCATATATCTCCATCCTTTTCCCCATCCTTTAGTTTCTCTCCATATATCTCCATCAACCTGGGTTTTCCTTCAGTAACTTAAGTGATGAAGGTTTCCTGCTAACCCTACAGTGTAACTGAGTATAGCTCAGTCGTAGTATAGCTGGGGAACATCAAAGTTAGTGTACAGTAGTGCCTGTGGGGTGGATCTTTACAGCAGATAAAAGTGCTGGTCTCTTTTTCATCTTGTCAGAAGCAGGAAGGTTTGACCTTGTTTCTAAGGTCCCAGACTGACGATTCAATATTTACTCTGTTCTAGGAAAGGATCCGTTTCCACACATAAAGAACCTCTTTCTGTGGCCCAACAGAACCCAGCGAGGAACACCAAGACAGTCTGTGGTGTTGATCTAGGGCCGGATATCACCCAGCATCACACTGGGATGGACAGGACTTTCACTGGGTGGACTAAAGATTCCCTTCCCCCCGTAACATCCAAACACACACACACACGCTACGCTGTGCTAACATGCTAATGTGATTTGGCAGTACTAGGGCACGATTCCTGCTGAATGCCCCTTAATGCCCCCCATCTACGCCCCCCGTACCCCACTTCTAAATGCGACACGCCAAGCAGCCATCAGCCTCACCCATCCTCCCCTTCCTCCACCCCCCCCCCCTCCCACCCATACCCCCCCTCCTTCCCCTGTGTCCCACCATTCTCCAACCCTCTCTCTGTAGCTGAAACTCATTCAGCTTGTTGGGGTCCTTCCCTCTGCCCCCCTCCTCCTCCCTTGCCCCCCCCCTTCTCCCTCCTTCCCCCCTCCTCCCTCCTCCCCTTGGTTGTGTAAACAGCATGAGGGTGACAGCCCAAGGCAGAGTACTACAACACGTCATCTGTTCCAGATCACTCGTCCCTGGGAGCGTGCATGAGACCCTGGGAGCGTGCACGACATCCTGGGAGCGTGCACGAGACCCTGACACAGGAAACAGCCGCTGGCGTGGAGGGCAATGACGGTGGAGACAGTCGTGACGTCGGTCGTGCAAGCTGTCACCGAGGCAACACGTCACGACAAGGAAACGTCCGCCTGGGACACCGCCCCCCCCAAACCACGGAAAGATCTGGAGCCTGTGGGGAATCTATCTCATGTGATTAGAGACTAACAAGCATGGCTGTATGAGCAATGTTTGCTCGCCCCCAGAACTGTCAGATGAGAGAGAAATCAAGCTACAGGAGCCACACAGTCTGACCATCTCACTCTGACGGTGTGTGTGTGTGTGTGTTTATTGACCATGTGTGGGTGTATGTATTTGTATACGTGTGTGTATGTATGTAAATGTTTACCACAGGGGTGTGTGTGTGTGTGGTTCTGAGAAGCTACTGCTTTGACCTTTAACCTCTGCCGCTCGTGCTGCACCTGTAGAGTTCTGGTGAGTGTACAGTACACACACACACACACACTCCTCACCTGCACTGTCCCACCTGTATACAGGCCGAGAGCGAGAACACTACCATCATCCATGGAGACCTGGTGTGTATCCTCATGTTGTGTGTGTGTGTTTGTGAGCAGGGTTGAGTAAGAGGTCTACCACAGGCAGCAGAATGACTCACTGGTGCCACTGGCCCACTCTGGATGAATAAGACAGGCACATGACACACACACACACAGCACACACACACACTTCAGGTTTTAGGGACATGTTCTAAGCGGACATCACGTGACCTAACCCGTGTTGACGTGACTGAGAAGTGCCAGTTGTTGCTAAACCAATCAGCATTGCGTAAGACCACGCGCTGCCTGCATCACACCAACAGCAGACCTCTGACTCGGGATGACAACTGTATGATACCGTTTATTACACAAGGTTAAACAACTGAGCGGTTTTATACACATCAGACTGAGTTCAAGTGCATCTGGCTATCTGGACAAACATAAAAGAACTATCATATCAGAACAGGGAACAACGTTAGCATTATTCTGTATCTCTTTGACTGTCGGAACCCCACCATCAACAGAATATTCTAGAACCCCAGCATCTACAGTATATTCTAGACCCCCAATATCTATAGACCATTCTAGAACCCCAGCATCTACAGTATATTCTAGACCCCCAATATCTACAGAACATTCTAGAACCCCAGACATGGACATGATTGTTCCCTGTAACCCAGAGTTCCTGTTCGTACTGTGAGCAGCATGTCGTCTCTGCCTGCACACGTGTGACACGTGTTTGACCTGTCAGTCACATCTCTGACTGGTATTTACACAAAACGCTTCTCAAATATTAGCACCGCCTGTATGCTGGACAGAACAAAACAAGAAGAACACTGTGTCAATCCTGATGCTACATTATCAATCCTGATGCTACATTATCAATCCTGATTCCACATTATCAATCCTGATGCTACATTATCAATCCTGATGCTACATTATCAATCCTGATGCCACATTATCAATCCTGATGCTACATTATCAATTCTGATGCCACATTATCAATCCTGATGGCATGTCTGGGCATAATCTGTCATTATTGTAACAATAGTCAGATCAGTTCTCCAGACTGGGAGCATGGGAGGTGGGGCTCCTCCACACCTGCCCAGAGCTGCAGACATGTTAGCCTGCATCAATATTTCAGCTGTGAGTTACTTCTGGTCTGCTAGTCTGGGGAATACTCCCCATGGACACCCAGGTCAGGACACAGTCAGGGAAGACATGCTCTTTCACACACACACACATACACATACGCGCAAACACAAACATTCCAGAGCCCAGCAGATCTGATTCAGTAGACTCTGCTCTCTCCAGTTCTGCTCTCTCCAGTTCTGCTCTCTCCAGTTCTGCACATAGGGCAGCTTCCTCCACCAGGGCAGTGACAGAGATCACACACACACTCACACACACACACTCACACACACTCACACACACTCACACACTCACTCACACAGATATGCTGTCAAATACATACACACACACATGCTCTCACATGCACAAATTCACTGACATGCTCTTGCACACCCCGAGAGAGTTGAAATGTAGGTCAAGGACTACTTTCTACCAGGGCAAGGAGAAAAATAAGATCCTCACAATGCACCAGCAGCAACTTCTCTATCATCGTAGAGCTAAACCAAACGCACACTTTATGAGTCAACAACAACATCTTTATGGTTAAACACTAAGAATGTCTTTTCTCAGCAGTTTGGTTATTAGCTCAACAGGACTGGCGTCGGTGGACAGTTCCTTTTGCTGATGTCTTCACTCTACTGTTCTCTTATTCCTCCTCTGGAGAGGAGGATGGAGGGAGAGGAGAAGAGAGGAGAGGAGAGGAGGGGAGGGGAGGAAGGAGGGAGGGAGAGGAGGGAGACAAGGATTGAGGGAGGGGAGGGGAGAGAAAGGAGAGGAGAGGAGGATTGAGGGAGGGGAGGGGAGAGAAAGGAGAGGAGGATTGAGGGAGGGGAGAGTGCTGCAGTGACCAAGGTGTTGCTGA